>NW_027282964.1:12500-23209 GCF_046629955.1 Centroberyx affinis | reverse complement strand
TTCAGGTCGTGGTGGAGGCAAGTTTTTTAGGTCGTGTTCATTTCATGAAAAAAATGGCAAAATCGTGTCCATGTACACGAATCAATAGATGAAATTTTCGTGACTATTTCACAAACTGCAGTGAGACCGGGTTGTCATTTTAATTATTTTTCACTGAGAACTATCTGTTGTCTGGACCGGACTGATGACGCTCCTCCGTCTGTCAGATTTCCATCCGTTCAGATGGACAGAAAGTTCAACTCAGCTGTACTTTTTTCTGGACGGACAGATTCGTCACCGTCTGTTCAGCCAATCAGAGGCGTTCCTACGTTCCTAGCAGCGAACACAGAGACGACGGTCCGACCAAAACAAAGATAAAACAGAGAAATCTGGTATAACGTTGGCATGATTTTAGGTTTTCCAGCTCTGTTTCTTACTAAATTTATACTGTAGAGTCTGATTCTTCTTTTTTCTATGAAGTAGCTCCATTATGAGAAATCTATCCGTCAATAATTCTGTCTGTTTTCTGAAGGATCAGTGTGGCCGCTGCTTTATTCTACTGTTGTCCTCACTCAAGTCACTCTGGATAACAGCATCAGCTAAATGCCTAAAAATGCAAACGTGAATGTAAAAGTCAGTCTATAAAATGAGGTTAAAGAAGAGGGCATGAAGGCAGAGTGGAAGAAGAAACTGAGAGGGAGAGAGGGAGGAAGAGAGAGAGAGAGAGAGAGAGAGAGAGAGAGAGAGAGAGAGAGAGAGAGAGAGAGAAGTGTGAGGCGTAGGCTGCATGTCTCCCAAGTATTCTGAGTGTTTTACTATTGTATTCTGTTCTAAAGCCAGTTCTAGTCCTGAGGCTGCTGCCGAATAGCTCGCTCAGTCACGGAATTACAGCTGTGTGTGTGTGTGTGTGTGTGTCTGTGTGTGTGTGTGTGTGTGTGTGTGTGTGTGTGTGTGTGTCTGTGTGTGTGCAGTTGTGGATCCTTGCGTGTGTGCTTTCATGCCTACTTAACGTTGTTGTGTGTGTGTGTGTGTGTGTTTGTGTGCATATGCGTGCATTTGTGTTTGTCTGTGTGTGAATGTGTGTGTGCTTGTGTGCCCGTATTTGTGTGTGTGTGTGTGTGTCTGTTTTCATCCTGTGTGTATGCAACAATGTGGCTGCCAATTAGGCACTTATGTAACTGACTGACTCAATATCTGACTGCATTAATAGTGTTTATGTCCTTTATATGCTTGTATTTATGTGGACATAAATAAATCTTTCATCTGTGCCAAACAGGCATGTCTCCCTCTTTCCCACCGCTGGAAATTGGAGGGCAATCCATCCCTAATCGCCTACCCTCCGCTCTCTCTCTCTCTCTCTCTCTCTCTCTCACTCTCTCGTTCTCCCTCACCTTCATTCTCCTTTCCCAAGTTCTCTCCTCTCTCTCTACTCTTCTCTCCACCCAGCCGATCTCTTAAAGAGATATGTTGGCATCTTGAAATTTAGATTTTAGTGAAGCCTGCAGTTTAGATTTTATGCAATTATATTTAAGTCTAGTAGTTAAAAGAAGAGACTGGTGCTGTTGGTCAACTGAACATGGACACCGATCATCCATGTGCTCCCAGTAGATCACTGACTGTGGTGAGTAAATGAAAAGAGAGAGAATAAGAACTTGCAGCAGCTCTAAAGCTGAATGCTTAGTAATCTTAAATGATGTGGTCAGGTGTGGCAGTTTCTTATACGAGATTGGTAAAATGTATACAAAATATGATATAAAAATGAAGTACTGGATCAATTGGAAATCAACTGTATCTCCTTCTCATACCCACTGGATAAGATACATCCTTTATTTTCTTAGATTGGAAAAAATCAGACTTTCATTAAGTGGCTCCTCCAATAAATTTGGGAAAATATGGGGTCCATTCTTCCAATTTGTTCAGAGGATAAATTTCCCACTCATTCCTGATTGAAGCAACTTTTGCGGTCTGGAGGGGGATCAATATTGTGTTTGTTGTAGCGTGGGTGATATGCTGCTGTACTGACTGTTAGTGTCTATTACTGACACAGTTTACTACTACTGACTGATGTTTTTTTTTTTTTTTTGTGTTTGTTTGTGGTCGTGTTATTTTAGTTTTCTCAGTCTTTGTAAGCTGTTTTGGTGTTTAGCAATATGTCAATTGTCACTTTTTTATAATGTCTTTTTATAGAGGGAATATATACCTTTTTACTTTTTATAATGCTCTGATGACACAATTGTTTATTTTATGAATACGTGTTTACTCACCTGAAATAGTTCAAAAAATAAACCTGGCAACATTGAGTTAATGATATTTCCATTTTATGTATTCATTTACTGTACAAAGGTCATAGGTCAGTCACTACGTGCTACATGCTTAAGTGTTAGCATGTAGCATGGGAATGATCTACTGGGGACAAATGGTGATGATTTGTTGTCTGTGTTCTCAACAGGGCAATCCCCTGGAAATGTGGTGTATTCTTTTAAGCTTAAATTCTCATTGGTTTCAATGAAGGCTAATAATGCTTGCAAACAATTTTAGGTAAACTGAGGTACAGATGTGTAAATGTTGTCCACAATGTGACAAGTGTCTGTGAAAAAAATCAATTAAAATGTGAAATGTCAAAGTATCGCTTCACAGCAAACCCTCAGAGCTTTAGCCAAACATCCTTGTGTATCATACTCAGGAAACAGGATGTTTGTTAGACTGGAGGCAGGTTCAAAACATCCTCCACTGAGCTGCTGCAGTGACGGTTTGGAGGGATGAATCCTGGTTTTAATCCTATTTTGGATGGTCGCTTGACAGCGCTGTGGCAACCGGGCAACAAAGGAGTGCAGACATGCGAGAGAAAACACCTAAAAAAAAACAAAAAAAAAAACATGCTGTGTGTGCTTTCCGCATTAAATAACAGAGACAAGTCTACATCTGCTGCTTCTTCTGTCCCAGATTCAGTTTTCCCCGGCTGAACAACTGAGCTGGATGTCAGAAAACAAGATGACTACCGAAAGAATAGAAGGGTTTGATGTTTGCCATGTGTTTTTCATGATAAGTAATAATCCACGACACTATAAATA
Organism: Centroberyx affinis; assembly: GCF_046629955.1. NCBI lineage: Eukaryota > Metazoa > Chordata > Actinopteri > Beryciformes > Berycidae > Centroberyx > Centroberyx affinis. The sequence goes on along the minus strand of NW_027282964.1, from coordinate 20,159 downwards.
AACATCCGTTTTGCTATACTCTCTATCACCGATATAACACAACAGTGATCCAACCTATCTCCAGTTAATAAATCTTCTCCTCTGTCTGTTCTAACCAGCCGGTGTCTGGTAGCTCTTTGCTGGCAAAAATCCTCTGCCGCACAGGAAGTGATGGCTTTTACGTTTCCAGTTTATTTGGAATAAACAGAAGAAGAAGAACTGGGTAGTTAGCATGAGCAGCGATAGCCACCATGGCTGAACAGACAGAGAAAAGAGAAACTCAAACTGCATCAACAGGAAATCCAAGCTCCGCCCACACTGTTTGATTGACAGGTGATCTGTGGGAAGTGCAGAGCAGAAACACCACAGTGAGGCTGAGGGACAAAGATGGAGACTAAAACAAGAATCTCACACACTTTCAGCCATTTGTGCCTCTCTCTACATCATATTCAGAGGAGAATAATACGAAAGAACAATATGAATTGGTTTGATAAATAAAACTCTGCTGCAGTGAGAGAAACAACACTGTCTCAGCTGTAGCTTATTTACATGAATTTAAACTAATTCTACTGTTGCACTGATTGTAAGTTGCTCTGGGTAAGACTCGCTGGCAAATGCCTAAAATTTAAGATGCAAATGAAAATGCTTTCTGTTGCCCAAACAACACATCTAAACTCATTATGATTATTTTTGCAGAAAACATTTGTGAATTTTATATGAAGTAAACGCTCAGTACTTTGTGCCACTTGTTTCTTATAAAGCACAATGTTCTGAATTTGTGTGTATGATCTACTGTATCTGGGAAACACAGTGATGAAAGTGACATGTTGTGATTGATCAGCTGCCTGGTCTGTCGATCACCAATCGAAGGGCTGTAAGTCCTGATTGACTGAGTCTTATCAGCCGAGTGGCAGGAGCCTTTCGATTTCCCATACACATTCACATCCAATCCACTAAACCAGCTGCATTTGCTCAGCTCTTACAGGTGCACTTACACTCACTATAGATAACATTAGGGACGCGCTCCCGATATTGATTAGCACCCTCATTTGCACAATTCATGTCACCTCTCTCCTCCATTTTCATGACTGAAGTGGAGCCAACAGGTCAAATCAATAAGAAACTTCAGTCTTCACCTGGATTCGCCTCAGCAGTTGTTTTCATGGAAAGACGCTGCTGCTGATCCTCATGATTTGTACATTCAGAGGACTCACACTATAACAACTCAGCTTAAAGGAGTAGCAGTGAAAAGTGAGTCATTATCTCCTCACTAGGCCTGGGCGATATGGACAAAATCAAATATCACAATATTTTTGACCAAATACCTCGATATCGATATTGCGACAATATTGTAGGGATGACTATTGGTGCTTTCACAAAATATTTACACAATGAGATTTTTGATAAATAATCATCAGTAATGTGGATATAATGACTAAGTGGGTAAAGGCAAATAATAGAACAGCTAGTAGATAGAACAGTCTGGTAAGTTCAGAAAATGACATCACTTTACTGTAATGCAGCCTTTAAAACCAGGAAAAGACACTCATGCCATATCACCATATTACGATATCGAAAATCTAAGACGATATCTAGTCTCATATCACGATATCGATATAATATCGATATATTGTCCAGCCCTACTCCTCACCCCATGTCAGTCAAAACTTCATTGAAGTTGGTAGGACCACCAAACACACACAGGGTTAGCCTCTGTAGTTCCATCTCAGCCTTCTCCCAAACTATTGAAGTTAATGTCTTCTTATAGCTCTAAAAAAAACCCATAAAATGTCCATGTCCAATGTCTCCAAACTGCTCATGCAGCATAATCCCAGTGTTTTGTAGCCAAACGATTGCGCTGTGGGTCCAAAAGTCCAATATTCACCACATTATCTCCTCGATTTCCTCCCTGACACTCTGACACTCTGGTCGCATGCTGAGAGCATTTTGGACTTTTGGACCCACGGTGTAATCGTTTGGCTACAAAACACTTCCGTTCACTCTCTTCTTTGAAAATGTACAAGTTTATAGTCTGGTATTACTATTCTGATGCAACTTTTCAAAACACAATTGTCGGCTTCTCATTCACAGTGAGGGATTACCTTTACCGACCGAATTAGAAGTCTGGGAAGTTGTTTTTTATTATGTTTGGAATTGAATGGGAGTGAATAACCCCGAGATGTTTGGCAGAACTGATCTAAAAAAAAAAAACTTCCCTTCTTAAAAAAACAAAAACAAAACATGGCCACTTCTTAAAATGCCTCTCTCTCGCTCTGTGTGTGTCTCTCTCTCATGAACACACTTGCATGCAAAATCACACAATTACACACACCTCCATGCACACCTACACACACACACACACACACACACACACATCTGCCAACCCAGTTAAGAAGAACCAATATATGCGCTCCTTCAGTATTGTTAACCAATAGAAACCCAGATGGAAGAAGATCCACACCCAGACCACGGAGGATTAAGGGCTTAGGTATAATGTGTGCTTTAAAATCTTATTTGAAGCTGCATATACAAGGAGCGAGGGACAGGGCAATACAATTAGACTTCTTCCATTCATTGTATTCCTCTTTGATTTATAGTCCGGGCTCAAAGCTGCTCTGTGGAGCCTTAGGGAGGAAATTTACGAAAAACTGGATCGGCTGCTTGAAACAGGAAAGAAGCTTTATTTCGCTACGGTGGTCCTGAGTATATTCTTGAAATGCATTTGGTTCTCTTTGTTTCGAAAGCTTTTTATGAAATATTATGAGAGTTGAAATCGATTCCAAGCATGTGTGAAGGATTATTATGTATATGAGCGATTTATATTCCCAAAACTACATGGCACAGGTTTGTGTAAATCAGAAAAACTGATTTGTACAGAAAAATAGGAATGTTTATTTCTACATTAAATGCATCCAGGCATGAGGTCAGAAGTTCAAATAATTTATTTTACTTCCCTTATAATGTGTCATATCCTTACAATATCTGCAATGATTTTCAAAACAACTTACTATCAGCGTGCCTCGACTGTCTTTACACTTAATTTACTAACCGCCTACAGCGTACTGATGTGGGGATTTGAATTCAGGCTGAACGGTGTGGAACCTGTGTGAAGAAGCTGGGATCACTGATGTGTTTCGGTCTTATTGGGCTCCTGCAGCGCTGCTTCGGTCCGCCGGCCTCAACTCTGTTCACGCCATCGGCTGCGTTTCAAAACTACAGTCAGAGAACTGGCTCGCTGAATCCAACAATATCTGTATGAAACATGCAGTGAGCTGCTAACATGGCAACATAGTTTATTCAATGTACAGTTTTTCCCATTATCACTGAATATGATCCTCACTCGCTGCTCATGTTTTTTGATCTTACGACTTGCTGAAATGCGTTTTCCCAATTTGTTCATCATTTTGTTCTTTCAAATGCAAAGATATTCATAACGTGGCATTTTTATGACAGATTACACATATTGCAGTATATAACATTTGCCTAATAAACCCTTTTATACTTTTACACAGAGCAGACTAACGATGCAGCAGGAGCCCTCGGAGAGTTTTACAGGTTCGTCTACACTGTCAGCGCACTACACTACAATATTATATTTCATCTTCTTGGTGCAAACTGCAGCCTTCACACCACAACGTCTGTCTGTTTTTTTTTACTCTGCTCGTCTTCTGCTGTGTGGAGTCTTTTAAATCGCAGAAGGTATTCAGCGCAGCAGTCAAAGAGACTTTCTGTTGTGAGTCTTAACACCTGCACAGAAGCACAGCGGAGCAAAGCCACATCAATAATTTACAGTGAAGTTCCTCCGTATATTTCTCTACCTCTAATTTTCAGCTGAAGCAGATCTCACTGACAGGAGGAGATAATGGTGTTTAACAGAATTTAAATGTTATGGCTCCTGGTCTCAAATTGAGGGAAACTATTGCACCGCTGAAACTTTTTATTCACGCAGGGATTGTTGGATTGTATCCGGAGCATGCTCGCTCTGTTTCAGCCGCTCACGCTTTGCTGCACACACTCATGCCTTTTTCATGCAGCTGGCCACTGAGGAGCTTCACTGGAGCAGCTGGAAACTTGCTAGTTCAAGCACTTCAGCGATAGTTTTTAAGGATGGGAGAACATTTGTTTTTTTGGGGGGTTTTTTACCTCCCTGCCCAGAGTTTTCTTATCTCTTTGGCTTCTGGTCAAAAGCCTGATACTCTTGTGGCTACCTGCACCTTGTTCTGCAGCATTTATATATACTGCCCACTGAGCAATTTTACATTGATTAGACGTTTAAAACACATCTAAATGGCCATAGCCGTCTAAGCTAAATTAAGTTTAAGTGGGGTTGAAAAGTGAAAGTTTATTAGATGTCTATACATAGACAATATTATCCTGGACTATATGAGAGCTACGCATAGACACAATGTTGAAATTACTTCTTGTGCTCAGATAATTATCTTGTAGGCTAGTCTACAGGACTTCTCTGGTGCATATTTTTGGTATTTACAGATGTTTATTCATTGTAATAATGTATTTACTGCTTGGTCTAAAATAGGTCTATACATAGCCGTAATGATCCTGGACTATATGAGAGCTAAAGCATAGACGCGATGTTGAAATCACGTCTTTTTTTCAGTGGGTGCTGCTTTGTTTTGCAGCATGAGCACGACACGTTCGATTCTTATGAGAAACTGTATTTAGCTTGAGGAAACGAAAGTCTCATCATGTCTTTTCCTAACAAGGTTTCTTTCTCTTAGGAGTTTTTACTTGTATGCACTGAGGATCTAAGGTTGCTGGTTAGGCTGTAAGTATAGGTAGGATATTATGTCTCGATAAAAATCTGCTTTTGTGTGTGTAGCTCTTCCTGATGTTTGTCCTATATCTTTCTGTTTTATGGCTGAGTGTTGATCAGTTAGATCTAGTTAGGCTCATTCTCTGTACAGACAGATGTGATAAAGGAGATGTGATAAAGGCCTATAGAAATAAACAAACCTGAACTTGAACTTGCAAGTATTCAGTAATGTAATGGGATTTTGAGATATATATATATAAAAAAAAAAGATTTGGGGCATTTATTGTTGAATACTATTGTTGAAATGGTTTACGTTATAATCCCACTGAGCAGTTTTACATTGATTAGCCGTTTAAAAGACGTCTCAATAGTTATAGACATCTCTCCCTCCTCACTCTCTCCTCTTCCCTCATCTACTCTCCTCTTCTCATTTCATTCCATTTCCCATCCCCTTATCTCATCCTCTTTCCTTTCCTCCTCTCCCCTCATCTTCTCCTCTCCTCTCTCCTCTCCTGTTTCCTCTCCTCTCCCCTTTCATGTTTCCTCTCCTCTCTCCTCTCCCGTCCTCTCCTATCTCCTCCTCTCCTCTCCTCCTCTTCTCTCCCCTCTCCTGTTTCCTCTCCTCTCCCCTCCTCTCCTGTTTCCTCTCCTCCTCCTCTCCTCTCTCCCTCCTCTTCTCTCCCCTCTCCTGTTTCCTCTCCTCCTCTCCTCCCTCCTCCTCTCCTCTCTCCCGCCTCTTCTCTCCCCTCTCCTGTTTCCTCTCCTCCTCTCCTCTCCTGTTTCCTCTCCTCCTCCTCTCCTCTCTCCTCCTCTTCTCTCCCCTCACCTGTTTCCTCTCCTCTCCCCTCCTCTCCTGTTTCCTCTCCTCCTCCTCTTCTCTCCCCTCTCCTGTTTCCTCTCCTCCTCTCCTCTCCCCTCCTCTCCTGTTTCCTCTCCTCTCCTCCTTCTCTCCTCTCCTCCAGAGTACAGGGGGTAATGTAACTGGACAGATGCATCTGTCTCAGCTAACACTTGTTTTTCCACCATGCATCTCCTCACTGTGTCCTTGCACTCTGTAGTATTCCCTCTGCTCCTCCCTCTGCCCCCCCCCCCCTCCTCCTCTGACCTCCCTCCCCCTAATGTCTTTCTGCAGCCTCCCTCCGTCTTTGTCGTTTTTCTCCTCTAGCTTTTTTCTTTTCTTCTCGACCTTGTTGTCCAACCTCCATTTCTATTCCTTTCCATTTTTACAATATTGAAGACCCACCAAAACCAAGCAGACTGTCGAAAAAAAAAAAAAAAAAATCCTCTTTTCCCGTCCTGGAGCGCTCTAGCTGGCACTGTGAGAAGAAATAAAATACTTCATTCCAGGCTGAGATATCCACCATTTTAAAAAAGTGACTTCTACTCTTTACTCTTTTTTCAAAAAGCATGATGGCACAAAATTAAATTGATAGGTAGGCAGATTAAGTTTCGATACATTAGAGATACTGAATGCCAAACTTAAGCGAATGTTATTTTTTTCCTAAAGTTAATTTATAGTAATTTATTCAATTCCACACAAAAAACATATAAAAAGAGATAATAACGTGTATAAGAAGAGAGAATAAATAAGGAATTAAATGCATAAAAAGAGAATAAAGCGGTTAAGAGGAAGAATGGGGAAACATAATTCAAAGTAGTTACAACCACAGCAGTATGTGGTTGTAATGGACATTTACAGGCCAGGCAGGAGAGATGCGGTCTCATAACATCAGATCTTTATGAGCAGATATCAAGAAGGATCCTGAGACGACAGGCGGAACCAAAACACCGGTGTGAGAGCTACTGTGGCTCACCAACTTATTAAGCAATATTGAGTTATGAGCGATAATTGGCTCATTGGTTTAATAAAATGGCAGTTAACACGCAATTGTAACATAAAAATACGGCAAGAAAGTTTAATTGTATCGCCCCCATCAGGCCAATTAATGTACTTTGTGTAATTAACACCAGAAATAAAATTGTGCCAAATTGTGTCATCGCTCCAAAGTGAGTCAAAATCAGACCAGATATCATTTGGCCAATTACTTTAACTTACTTATTTTTTTACTTTTAAATATTATTATTATTTATTATTATTTACTATTATCTTATTTTTTTTTTGCTTTATTTACTTTCATTTTCAAATGCCAGAACACTGTGACAAGATGCATCATGTCTCCAAGTTTGGTCAAAATCGGACCGGCAGTGTCTGTTATACAGTCTGATATACAGAAATTTTGAAACCGACCGACTTCCCTGATCTCACCCACATCCTTTCCTCTGACATCCAGCCAGGTTTCTGCCCAGGCGCTCCTCAAAACCGGCAGAAGGGAAAGACACATCAGAGCCTGTGTTTTGGTAAATAACAATAAACAAACAAAGTCTTTCCACGAACACGGCACGGTCAGAAATCAGCAGGGACTCGGCCCTTTAAACAAAATTTAGGCGTACGTTTTTTTTTTGCCCATTGCCTTTCACTATGTTCAGTTTTTTTTCGTTGAATTTGTTTATCTACAAAGCATTGCTCAATAAATTACCTGGTTATCTTACCAGTTTTTTGAAATACAAAACATGTACGCACCACACTCGTGCACAAGATTATCTGGTTTTAAACATTCCTCGTGTCAGCACTGGATTAGGAAAAATTGCATTTGGTCATTATGCCCCGCATAAGTGGAATAGCCTGCAGAACTTGCTAAAATTGAATAGCTTGATTCCATTTGATCGTTTTAAACGTCTTCTGTATGATACTTTGCAATCTGAATGTACATAAGAATAATAATAATAATAATAACTTTATTTGTATAGCACTTTTCTAAAAACAATGTTTACAAAGTGCTTTACATACAATAAAATCCAAAAGCAGCAATAATAGAAAATAGGCATATATGAGGTAGACAGGTACA
>NW_027282964.1:0-7500 GCF_046629955.1 Centroberyx affinis | reverse complement strand
CGTCTTTTTTCAACGTGTTCTCATACAAATACGTTTTACGTGCATTCACGTGCTGTGGAAAACCACCCTCACCAACAGACTGATCAAGAACTTGCCCAACTGCTGTGTGGTACATCAGGATGACTTCTTCAAGTCATTACTGCTTTGGACATGGACGCCATGATGAGCATGATCTTTGGGTGGATGGAGAACCCTGTGAAGTTTGAGAAGTCGCATGGCGTCAATAACACCCTGGATACAGACATCCTCCCGGAGTCTGACCATAAGGACGAGGAGACTCACATCCTTATTGTGGAGGGCTTCCTGCTTTACACCTACGGACCTTTGATTGACGTACTGAACCAAAGTTACTTTATTTCCATTCCATACGAAGAATACAAAAAGAGGAGGTGCTCTAGGAACTACATGGTGCCAGACCCCCCCGGTCTGTTTGACAGTCACGTCTGGCCCATGTATGTAAAACACAAGAACATATGGGAAACTTATGGGAACTTATGGGAAAATAACGTTTCTCCACCACGAACTGAATTACGTTCCCCCGCAACTAATTTAAATACGTTCCTCTGCCACATATTTAAATACGTTTCTCCACCACAAATTTAATTATGTCCCAAAGATTGGTTAACGGTTAAATTTTGGCAAGTAAAAGGACTTTGGGTAAATTTAGGCAACTAAAACAACATGGTTAAGGTTAGAGAAATGGTTTGGTCATGGTTAAATAAGAAAAAAGGTTCGTTAAAAATTAAAATGTGACTTACGGTTGCATGTCTTATGAAAACGCTGGGAATCGATCGCCAATCGCCGGCGTCGAAGGCAAACGAATACGCCCATCCACCGTGCTACTTCACTGTCACACTACTTCCTGTTTATAGTCGTGTCTCCTTCATGTAACCTTTATGTTCCACCAACACGTAATTTGCTGTTAACACGTCGTGTTCATTTCACGTTTTTTTCTGTGAGATCACTCTGGGTTTTTTGGAGATATTTTGACAAAGTGTTAAGACTCATTGTTAGCAGCAAGAGGCAGCGGAGCTCGCTGTTTCGACTGACAGCTGACTCTGGAGCCAATACTGTCTGAGCCAAACTTATCCTTTACACTTATTCTACTGTTGCACTCATTGTAAGTTGCTCTGGATAATAGTTTAGGCTAAATGGCATAAAACTAAAATGTCTTGATTGAATTACGCCACGTCTCTGAAACAGAATCCTCCATAATAACAGGATTCCCACATGCAGCTTCACCCAGGATGTTTGTGACACAGATGATCTGCCGGGTGAGAAATGAACAGCAGGCACCAGCCAAACAGACTTACTTCTTGGCTGCGGATGGTAAGGTTGTCTGCCACAGCAGCCGATTTGGCGGGCAACCAGACATCATTCAGAAGCCCTATTGTGTGCTGAAAAACTTGTCTGGCTGGTAAAACAGTGAAAGTGCCAGTCGGATGAAAGTGTTACCACTGAAAGTCTTTCAAATTCAACATGAACAAGCGTTTGGATTTTAGAGATTTGTGTTATGAATAATGAGGGAATGTAAATAGGAGTGAACACGCCCCAACAATACCATCAGCATGAATATGTACTCATATTCTCATTTTTATAGCTGCCAATTGTGAGCAATCATCATGTCGTGCGGTATTGAGAATATCTGATATGCTAATCAGATACTGTCAGTGAAAACACCCTAAAACCTCTGCTGATCAACTTGTCCTATCAGTTGAAGGATCCTAACTCTTTATGGCAGGAGTAGGGCTTTGATTCCATTTCTGATTGACAATGGTGAGACATCGTTCACAGAGAATAAAAACAGACACAGCAGGTACATTTTGGGTGTGGGTGGTAAGCTTCTCTTCTCTACCAGCTACTCTGATAGGTAACCACAAATCAAACAGCGGTCCTATTCTGTTCTAAAAATGCAGTTGGTGGGTGAAATAGTGAAAGTGTCTGTTGGCTCCAAGCGGCACCAAATTAATGAATTAAACATGAATGAGCATAAATTTGCGGAGGTTTGCGTCGTGAAGAAGGGGGGAATGTGAAAAAGAGCTTCTCTTTCTGTTATGGGAGCTGGTCCTGTGTGATTGCAGGTATGAGAGACAGTCAGCAGACAAATGTCCGTTCTGCCTGCCACGCTGGCAGGTAACCAAACATCATTCAGAGTTCCTCTTTTATTTTAAAAGTCTAGCCAGCAGGAGAGTGGGCAGTCCTGTTGTTAGCACGTTGTACTTTACTGTAGGAAAGCTAAGAGGGAAACAGTGGGTTTGCAGCAGCATCACAAATCTTGCAACCACGGCTAGCATTATCATAGAGGTCCACAGGAGAAATTACTGTTCAAATATAATGGTAAGTGAACAATAACTGGCATAGAAAAGGGGTATGTGAAAGTGAATAGTCTAAGATGGTAGATTTGTTTCCAAATATAGGTTACTTTAACATAGTAAATTGCTTTTTCTTTTTTCCCAAGCCTCTACTCCAAAACACTATGAGGTGTAGGTTGAGAAACTTCAGCTGCCTTAACGTTAACCTGAGCAAACAGTTGGTTTTTGGTCGTGCTAGCTAGCTAACTAGCCAGCAAGCTAGCCATGCAACTAATGTTAACATGCAAAGTGGTCCCTACTAGCTACTAGCCATGTAGGCTAGATAATTGTACAAATCAGATGTGTTAACAAGATACTATGGTTATAGCTAGCTAAATAACAGGCTGACATTTTCCATATATAAAATTGATAATGTGTAGGCTCTAGTGGTGACGGAATAATCAGTCTCTGGGTAAAAACAGCACAGAAATTAGCCATGTCTACTCCATACTGTTGAGATGCCTGAGTCACAAGTGTGGAAATGCAATCAGCTGTTTTCAGCCACATTGCCAAGAGCTGAGGACCTCCAATATGGCCGCCTGAAAGCCCTCTGTTGGTGCGACACAGGCGAGCTGGACCTGATCCCAGGCCAGCAGGGGGTCTTAACCATTACAACACGCATGGCTGCAGCGCTGCCTCTTTCTTTAGCCTTCACCCCTCCTTCCCCGCCTCCCTCTGCATGAGGCCGTCTGGCCCCAATTACAGTGATTCCCGAGTGACGGAAATACGACAAAAACGCTGCGGGAAAGAGAGCAAACTCACCACCAGTCTCGGATTCTGCTTCTTCAACTCTCGATCCACATAGAGCTTCTACTCACTGGCAGACTGCAGAGAGAGAGAGAGAGAGAGAGAGAGAGAGAGAGAGAAGCAGAGGGAGACTTTCACTTTCAAAGTTCTTTAAAACATTTCACAACTAAGAAGCAATAACTAAAAGCGCCTTCAAAACTCACCAACACTCTCTCTCTCTCTCACACACACACACACACACACACACACACACACACACACACACACACACACACACACACAAAAGCACAATCTACATTTAAATGCATAAAGTCAGACCCTCTTCTTTCACCATACATATTGAATTTCCCTCATAACAATTCTGAGAGAAAATACAGGGTTTTTTTTTTTTAGCAAGGAAGGAGATAGAGAGATTTTAATACCAGGTGTAAATGAGGTCTGACACACACACACACAGAGAGAGAGAGAGAGAGAGAGAGAGAGAGAGAGAGAGAGAGAGATGGCCAGAAGGAGATAGACAGATAGCAGAAAGCCAGAGAAAGTGAGAGAGAGAGAGAGAGAGAGAGAGAGTGAGAGAAAAAAGAGGGATATGGATCAGTGGTCAGGTCTCATTTATATAGTTGTCAGTTAATTAGGTGAGCAATCATCCTGGGAGATGGGTCACGGAGAATGAGCACACACACATATTCTCACAAATTGTGGTGTATGTGTGTGTGTGTGTGTGTGTGTGTGTGTGTGTGTGTGTGTGTGTGTGCCCCGTATTTATCCCACCAGCAAGTCACAAAATAACAGATGGTATGAGAGAGAGAGAGAGAGAGAGAGAGAGAGAGAGGGGAAGAGAACTAGGGTTAGACAGCTATATCGGTTTGCTGATATATTGGGCCGATATTCAGTTTTTATTAAATATCAGATATCGGCCAATCAGTGTTGTCCACTTCCGATGTCTTGAACCAAATAAATGTTATTTTCACATTTTTTTTTTTTTAATCAAAATATTGAGTATTAGGTTGTTGTTTTTTTATTAATTCTTCCTTTGAATAGGTGTGTTGGGTCACTCTGCTTTTCCATCCTGACAAGAATAAAATCCTGGAGGAAACACTGAATGCTTGACATTTTTGGGGTATAAAAATGATCAAATTTAAAGATATTGATTATTGTCACAAAAGCCTTCAATAACCCATCAGCTGAACCAGAAATAGAATGACAGAGAGAAGTGGAGAGACTGACAGAGAAAGGGAGAGATCGACAGCTAGGAGGAATATATGATGGATCAAGATTGTGAAAAGTCGACAATATTAAAATGTGAATCAGGTGCGTTTCCATTAACGGCTTTTAAGCGAATAAGATTGTGTGTGTGTGTGTGGAGAGGGCTTTCCAGGAGTTATTCGCCATTGGAGAAGTAACAATTATTCTGTAATCTACTGCTTTCTACTGGGATTTTGTTTTGGAAATCTGGTGTTCCCATTCAGCTAAATTCCCATTCGAAACTTCAATTTTCGCATAAAATGGCTTGATGGAAACGCCACTAGAGAGACGCACAGACACAGAGAGCTAAATTCCTCCGCGGTGTGATTGGTCGTTCCTCAGCGGGTCTTGACCTCTGTTAAACGGCCTGTGGAGCCTCGGCCTCGCTCTGTCAATATCTCTTTATCTGGTGTGATGGACGGATGGAGAGGAGAGGAGAGGAGGAGACGCTGAGGGGCAGATGGACGGAGCGGTGACCTATTGCTCTGTGAGGTTAACAAGTTTGTTTCGATTCGGTGGCTTGAGGGGACAGAGGACACACACACACACACACACACACACACACACACACACACTCGCCACCCTCGCATATTCAATGGGTTACACACAGTACGCATGCAAATGTACATGAATCATTTACCTTCATCTGGTTTCTCTTTCATTCAACACACACTCATTCACACAGTGAATTCTTCAAACTGTTTTTGAAGGAAGACAGAAGTGCCGGACGTGCATTCGTGCATCGATACGGAAACGGAGGGAAACCTTAAAGGAAAAATCCACCCTAAAACATTTAACAGCATTTTGTTGTTTGGTGGCATTAACTGATGTAATGTTGAGATATTTCCAGCAGCTACAGTGGAGTTTGATATGAGAAAATGTTTCAGGATGTAAAACATCAGCGGTGAACGTCAGGTTTTGGTGTCAGTCCCTCAGAATCAAAGAGCGAGGGCTTCTTCTTTCTAGAGCCGCCATTTTGCACCGAGAGACGTTCAACAATCATACAGGGAGAAATCCATCGTAGAAGAGGAGAGAGACCAGTTTCTCCACCCACAGGAGCAGGAGAGAGAGACCAGAATGCACTGCAGCAGAGAGACATGGTGCGTTTTGAGTAAGGGGACGTGGCCGATATCATAGACACGCCCAGGTGTTCACAAACTACTTGGCTAGTTAGTTATATTTTTATGCCCATATGCCCACTTCTGATTGAATGCAACAAGTTCACACCCCCTTCTCTGAAGGTTGTCAAGAGGCATTCTGGGAAATGTAGGCAATCAGTAACAGTAGAAAAAGATGAGGCAGGTTGAGAGAAAGTGTGTCTGCTCTGCTCCATTTTTTAGGAGTATTTTCTGTGAAATGCTGTTAAAATCGGCAGCTACACCCAGAACCATACATATACACAGGCACACACACACACACAAGCACACACACACAAGCACACACAAGCACGCACACACACGCACACAAATTGTGTGAAGGGGAAAACATCATTTGTGTATCATTAGTCTTCCTTAACTTTCATTCATTATGGCCATGACAACCAGAATGCCTATAGATTAAGCCTGGGTGGTCAATGGAAACAGCCTAGTGTGTGTGTGTGTGCGTGTGTGTGTGTGTGTGTGTGTGTGTGTGTGTGTGTTAGAACTTGACATTTATACATACACTATACACTGCATTTATACTGCAGTCCCTTGGGACTGGATTTAATTTCTCAGTTATTGGGCTCAGTTTCATGGACACTGCTGATTAAACAGTGTTAAAACATTATTAGCAATTTTGTACTTTAGCTATTTGAGGCTCAGCCACACACACACACACACACACACACACCACAGACTTTCTTTTGTTATGAATCATAGTTTTTGTGGATCTGGAGATCTGTGTGTGTGTGTGTGTGTGTGTGTGTGTGTGTGTGTGTAATACTCGCTCATACAAATCTGTTAAAACTGTCACCTTGACTCACAACAGGGAGATAAAGTTTCATCATGTGTGTATAAAGAATGGTTCGCCTTTGCAGTCTTTCATTTCGCGAGGAGCAAAAATGTCTGCTGGAATCACACTCTCTCTCTCTCTCTCTCTCTCACACACACACACACACACACACACACACACACCTGTCAGGAGTCCTCTGCAGCTTTATGGTGTGTATATATGTCTAATTGAAGAGCGGTGACCTTGTCTGTGAGAAGCTAATAAACATCTGGTCTTTTCCTCTCGGTTCACGGCGGATGTAAAGGTCGACGCTCCCAGACGTTCATTAGAGAGACACTCATCAGCAGCCCAGACACTGAAGTTCAGCACCAAATAATCTCTCTCCCTCCGCTCTCTCTCTTCTTCTTCTTATCTGCATAGATCTCTCTCTCTTTCCTACTCTCTTCTCTCTCTGTTCTCTCTCTTTCCCTTTCTTTCTTTCTAGATGCTAATTGTAATAAAGTTTCTAGACAAATTATGTTACATCGGCCCTGTCGCTTTCTCTCTCTCTCTCTCTCCTCTCTCTCTCTCTCTCTCTCTCTCTCTCTCTCTCTCTCTCTCTCAGGTCAATGGTTTGAGGTGACTCCTCATGAGGCTGGCTTCACAGAGTTGGGTCTCTTCATTGAAACTTCTCATCTGGGCAGCAGATTCCAGGCAGGAGAGCTGCTGGAGAAGAAGCCGGAGATGGACATGGTCAAACTGCAAGGTGTGTGTGTGTGTGTGTGTGTGTGTGTGGTGTGTGTTTGTGTGTATTGATAGGCTAACAGGAGCAGACAGGTGGTAAGAGCAGTATGGATGTACAATACCCACACATGTGAAGACAAGAGATGCAGTCCGTAGCTGAGCAGTGGCTAGGGGCTTTTATTTTGAAAAGAGCAGGACAGAAACGGGACAAGAGAGAGCCATAAAAGATCGGTTCCCCTTGCAGCTTCTCCATCTGGATTGTCTGGTCGTTAGCTTCTGGCCAAACCAACCAGTTCACAGTTAGGGGTTATGGCTCCCTGCAGTGTGTTTCCAGTCCAAAAAGCCAGTAATGCCAGCATCCATGAGGTTTTTCTCCACACACTCCTGCTAATGAGCCGTGCTTTGAGTGGGAAATAAGTATTATTTTGAAATGACCCTAACACATCTGTAGGGAAAAGTACAAATACTTGAAAATCTTACAGTAACAAAGTATTTTTACTTC